>NC_140636.1:12947137-12979637 GCF_057382275.1 Copadichromis virginalis
GTTTCCATTGGAGCAGTATTTTATTTTAGAGCACTTTAACAACACTGTTGTTGTCCACTAGATGGCATCAGTCCAGTGTGTGTGTGCGCGCAGGTTCTCAGGCCGGCACGTCGATGATACACTAAAGAGGCGAATCTGCTTCAGACTCAGTCTGGTGATCCGACGCTGGACCATCGAACAGGTGCGCAGGAGTCATTTCCTCTGTATTTAAACGTGCAGCTTCTTTGAGTAAACTGGACTCAGGTGTCTTCACCTTCACATCCAGCAGGTCACTCATGGAGGCTCCACCAAAAACATCAGTAATTTTTGTTTTTGGTGGAGCTTCATCCTGTGTGGTTTCTGAGCGCTGACCTGCTGAAGTTACAGTTGCAGCTTTCTTGTGAGAAGCATCTCCAAACATCTGGCCTCCTTTTCTCCACGGGCTGCTCCTCATGAACCTGGCTGTGAGGAGGAGACGGAGGTCACATTAGAGACGCTGTTGGGCTTCCTCCCTGCACAAGAAAGCCCAACAGCGTCTCTTCTTTCTGAGAAGACTGAGAAAGGCCCAGCTTCCACCACCGATCCTGACCACCTTCTATAGAGTTGTTTTATTATGTATGTTGTATTCTTGTACAGCACTTTGGTCAACGCTCCTGTTGTAATTAAATGTGCTATATAAATAATTAAACTATTAAACTATAGAGGAACTATCGAGAGCATCCTGAGCGGCTGCATCACTGTCTGATTTGGGAACTGTGCCATATCGGACCGCAAAACCCTACAGCGGATAGTGGGAACAGCAGAGAAGGTCATCGGGGTCTCTCTCCCCTCAATTGAGGACATCTATACCACACGCTGCATTCGCAAACCCACCAGCATTGTGGCTGATCGGACACACCCCTCTCACACACTCTTCACACTCCTGCCATCTGGAAAAAGGTACCGAAGCATTCATCCAGACTGTGCAACAGCTTTTTTCCACAAGCCATCCGTCTCCTCAGCAAAAAGGGACTGGACTGATAAACACACACACACACACACACACCTTAACTCAACTACCCCAAAACATTGAGACTGGACTGACTAATCAACACAAGCGCAAACACACTGACCTACACCACCAATCTATCGCACACACCAACCTGTAAATGTTCTGTTGCACAATATTATTACTGGACTTTTTGCACTAACTTCTTTACTTCCTAATTTCTGCTGCTACACTAAGGAATGCTTACTGTTCCTCCACTACCTCAACTCATCATCACAAAACCTTATTATTATGTTACGTTGTGTTTTTCTATCATTCTGTCACTTTGCTGCTCTTGTTTGCACATTTGCACGTGCACTTTGTTGTCTGCTGTCTGTTAACAAAAAATAAATAAATAAAAAAGAAAATAAAAAAGTCTTCCTTAGATAGTTAGTTTTTGTTAATTTATGTTGTAATTTATGTTAGGTCAGTCTGTCTTGTCTCTGCTAGCCAGCTAACTAGGCCTCTTAGTTAGCTAGTTTAGTGTTTTCTGTTAATTTATGTTGTAAATTTATGTTGCATGTAGCACCTTGGTCCTGGAGGAACGTTGTTTCGCTTCACTGTGTACTAACTGTATATGGTTGAAGTGACAATAAAGCCAACTTGACTTGATTAATGATATAAAATAAGCTTATTACAGCACTACGAGTGGCAGAGCTCTCTGAAGAGGATTCATAGACACAGTCTGCACCTGACTGCATAATCTGAATTTACTTATTTGTCTAAGACCAAATGGAGCTCAGCATCGCTAAGCATCAGCATCATAACACGTGTGCATGTGTCGCAGGAGCGCGTCTGTACAAGCTGAAGATTCGTGTTTGTGGGATTTTCAAAATAAAAGTAATTCAGGTTGGTAGATAAACGCATGTTTTAAATTTTAAAGCTGGACCTTTTTTCTCTATCCTCCACTGAATGTTCACATGTTCCTACATTGAAGACAGAGAATGACTCTAAACATGATCTGCCTTTAATGGCTTTGAACCAGAGTCCATTTAAAAAAATGAACATTTTATTTGTGTTGACTTTTCCTCCCACCGCTCACGCTGCTGTGCATTGATCTCGGTACGTTCTGCTTTCCATGGTCTTAGTTTCTTTTGAGTAAAAGAGCTGCGATGACGTCCATAGCACTTGTGTTCCTTATCTGTGCTCTGATCTGAAACCTGAAGTTGGGCTGCAGAATTTCTCTGGAGGAAACCAGCTCGCCGTATCAAGACACAACACACATCCTGTCCTGGAGGAGGAGGAGGAGGAGGGGGAGGCACTGTGTGGTCGAGGGTGAGGCTGGCAGTGTGACTGAAGGAGAACCAGAGATAAAGGAGGACAGAAAGCGGGAGTGACAAACAAGAAGAGGAGAAACTGGAAAGAGCGAGAAAAAGGAGGAAAGAACAGAGAGAAGAGGAGCAGGAGGGAGGAGGAAGGAGGAGAAACCGACTGGACTGGTGAGGAGGACAAGTTAGAAAGTGTAAAATAAACAGACGTGATTATTGATTATTGATTTGAATAGAATAAAAACAGAAGAAAATCCAATGCTGAAGCTGAGAACTTTTATTTGTTTAAAAATCTGCTCAGGACATTTAACAAAGACGACAAAAGTTACTCTGCCAGGATCAGCTGTGAAAAGAGTTTTTCTGCAGATTCAGGTCTTTCAGCGTCTCTCAGGACAAACTGCTCTAAAGGTACTTTTTGTAATTACCCCTTCGGTCAAATGTAACTCAGATATTCACCAGTGGGGGGGGGGGCAGTGTTCACCGAAAAACTGTGAAGCGCTGATTTAATGTGTGTCAACGAAAAGCTGCTTCAGTCGTCGTCTGCTGTAACATTCGGAAGAATCTCTGCACACCAGGAGCAAAGCTGCAAATGAGCCACTGTTAATGATCAATTCGCACGGCAGTTAGAGGTTCAGCCCGAGTGAAAGCTGGGATCAGACTGAGTTTAGGTCAGGTTTAGACAGAGTCTAGATTGGGTTAAGTTCAGCTTAGGTTAGCTTTAGAGTAGGTCAAATCCTGTCTATGACTATGTTAATTTAAAAATAACAAACTGATTTTCTGATCTCTGGACATAGTGACACCATCACCAGAGGGGTGGAGCTAGAGGATATGGCGTTTCAGCTCTGCAGCTGTTGGACTTTGCATCTTTGCATCTTTGTCTTCCTGCTAAGAAATATTTCCTCTGCCCAGTCTTCACAATACACCCTGAACCACAACAAACTCAGCTTCAACAATGCCGCTAAGAAGTGTCCCGGCAGCAGTGTCCTCACCACTATTGCCACCCAACAGGAAGTGGATGAAATCCTCAAGCTCATCTTCAAATCAGAGCCGTTTCAAAACGAGTTCACCTTCTGGGTCGGGCTGAGAATCACCAGCTCAGAGTGTATAGACAGGTCCAAGCCACTGAGGGGATTCAAGTGGTTAGAGAACAACAGCGAGGAGTCAGAGGTGAGCCAATGGGCGGAGGACCCAGAACATACCTGTACCACAGACCGGTGTGCGGCGCTGAAGGGACAGTTTGATGGGTCGAATGTGACCTGGGGTCTGATTCCTTTAAACTGCCATAAGGACAAAAACGCTTTTATCTGCAAAGTGAAGGATGGGGACACCACCATCAAGCTAGGATCAGAACCACCTCCACCTGAGGACACACCTATAAAACCATCAAAACCAAAGCGTGAACCTGGATTTATTAATGACTCTCATTCCGCAGAGCTGCGTTCATGCCAGCGCCCCTCTATCCCTGAGGCTCGCTCACTCAAAATGCTCTCGGGTAACATGAAGATCCAGGTGCAGTGCTGGTCCTCCATTAGCTTTGACCTGGTCTGCTCAGGAGAACCCACCGTGTGGCGATTGGAGAACGGAGCCCTGGCCAACATCACTGCCATCAAAATAGAGTGTGCCAATGCCACACAGAAAGAGGAAGACTCTGTGTTGTGGTCGACCATCCTGCTCCCTGTGCTGATAGCCACGGGGGTGCTGGTCTTTCTGCTGGTGGTCATCGCGGTGACGGTGAAATGCTGCCTGAACAGGCGGTCAAAGAAACGGGCCATAAAGAAGGCGGAGAAGATGGAGATGAAAAGCAAAAACAGGAAAGATTCCTTCTCATTGGCCTAAACAGCCTAATTGACCAATGAGAAGCCAGTGATACGAGGGAACAGAGCTGTGATTGGCTGTGTTTAGTTACAAAATTGTTGATTGTTTTTCAATTATTGGACATTTTGAAGGCTTTTACCTGTCTGTGGACTTAGGCTCAAAATAACCCCTGACCTCTGTCACAAACTGTTCACAGGTAGATGTTCTTGAATTCATTATTGGTTAATTTAGAAAAGATCAATAAATTAAGAACTGAGTTAACATCTGATCAGTTTTATCTAAATGACCCAATAAAATTCACTCGTTCTGCCTAGTAGCAGAACAAATAGTTTAAATACTTTTAAATTCATTTTACTGCTCATTTAAATTCACCTGTTTAAATATTCTTCTTTATTTAAGGACAGAATATACTTAATCTTCATTTCACTTCACTGTAAATGTTTAAAGAAAAAGGTAATTTCACTGCTGAATGACATGGAAGTTAAGTTTACTTTGAAAAACTGATGGTTTGGCTCAATCTGCTGATTTCCTGTTTTTGAGTAATCTTTGAATTAAACAGAACTTTATTAAACTTTGTTACCTGATGATGCTGGACTTTTACATGTTCATCAATAAGTTTTTTTAAAATGTTTTACAAAAACAAAAATTTCAGTCTTCCACGTCCCAAAACGTCCCAAAGGTATGTGGACACCAGCATCTATGATCCTATAGTATCACAGCTGTCCACATATTTTAGTGTCTGTGAAGGTTCTCGGTCATCCAGGTCATCGTAATCTAAGGAGCTCTGAAAAAAAGCATCTTTCTTTTAGATTTCTTTAAGTGTCTTTGAAGACGTTTCATCTGAGAAGCTTTTTCAGTTCTAAGAGCAACTCCCATAGGGCTTAAATCTGGGACTGTCCACCAGTTGCTCTCAGAACTGAAGAAGCTTCTCAGATGAAACGTCTTCAAGAAACTTGCTGTCTCTTTTTAATCAGGATGTGGCCCAAATTATTGGGACATCTGCTGGGATAACTCCAGATCTCTGGAGAGAGGTTAACAGCGAAGTACACAAGGTCTAAAGTGAATCATAATTACGATGTTTAGCTGTTTCTGGTACAGGAAAGCATCCCTGTGCATCATTATAGGCATAAGTTTGTGGACACCCGAAGGCCAACCTATTGCTGCTGCAATGATGGAAACAGTGAGCTGTCCACATACTTTTGGCCACATGTACCGGGGTTTCTGCAGGACAGCAAGCAGCCACTTTGTGTTTACAAACTGCTTTTCCTGTTTCCTGAAGAACAGCAAAGTTCAGACAGGAAACTGCCCCCACCCCTGACCCAGGGGGAGGTCATGTGACTGATGATCTGATTAATCACGCCTGTGAACAGGAGCTCTGATTTCAGCCCTAAACCTAGTTTGTTTCTGTTTAAAAAGACACAAACGGATCATTTAGTTCAGTCGGTGCAACCAATCAACACATCTGTCGTCCCCTTCAGTAATCAAGTGCATCATGGGAAGTCTGTGTCAATGTTGTTTTACTCGGCTTCTCATCACAAGCCCAGAAACGGCTCGTCAGCAGAGACGAACAGTTCCACTCTATTTCAGATATTTAGATCAGCGCGCGCGCACACACACACACACACACACTGGGGGTTGATTGTTGTTATGGTGACTCAGATGCTTCCTGTTTCCTGGAGGAAGTGTATGAAGAATGTCAGGAAGCCAGAGGATGTGGAGGCCGGGGCCATGAGTAATGGACTGCTGTTGTCATAGTAACAGTATGTGAGAGCGTGAGCGTGAGTGTTTAGAAACTTTTATTTTGGAGGGCTTTGTTTTACCACCTGCTCCTGATTGGCTGCTGTGAAACTGAGGCACACCTGCGTGCGGCACAGCCGCGTTAGGCCTGAAGTTTGAACCTGAAGTCCTGCGCACCTCACACAGTCTTGTTGTAATCTTGGTTGGTAGTTTGATTCCAAGACTCGGTCCTGCTGCTTCTGCTAACCCCAGCCCTTCATCAGAGATCACAGGTGCTTTTCTCACGCTACAACCTTTCATTGCACTGTTTTGCAGATCTATCTGCCTTTAAAAGCAGGGACAGACCAACTTCAGCTATTATTACGCTGCCTGGATGTCTTTAAATGTTTTAAAATTAAATGAAAACAAAACAGAAGTTGTCATTTTTGGTAACTTCGTTAATAATCACAGTGACAGTGCTCCGGGCCCATTATCCTGCTACTGTAAGACAAATGTTAGAAACCTTGGTGTGCACGTCGATGGTTCCTTCAAACTGTGTAGTCAGGTGAGTGCAGCAGTCCAATCCAGCATTATTCATCGAAGACAGCTGGCCAAGGTTAAGCCACACCTTCCAGCCAATGTCTTTGAACATGTTATTCGTCTCTTCATTACGTGCAGACTGGACTACCGCAATTCTTTGGTTTGGACCAGGGCCCTATTTCAGGAAGCCGGTTTAGAAAACTCAGAGTGAAAAACGATACTCAGGGTTGAGTAACCCCGAACTGTCCAACTCGGAATATTTGGTTTCAGAAAGGCTGATAACAATTAGTTCAATCAACGCGGAGTTGCTTTAACCCCAAGTTAAGCGCGCGCACGAGGATACATAAAGCCCTGATTAGTGGAGCACAGATTAAGCGAGTCACCATGGAGACGGAGGGAAAGAAGGCGCGGTCAATGTATTTTACAGCGCTTGAGGCCGAAATTCTGATGGCAGTATAGGGCTTTGGAGCGTGATGTCACGGGGGTGGGCGATAACATGCAAATTTTGCGGAAAAAAAGTAACACAGCCTCAGCTGCAAAAGAAAGGGAGCATGCATGGCAAAACATGGCCGACAGAGTCAATGCATGAGTGTTAATTTAAACATTGATCTAGGGATTTCCACCCATTTAACACGTTATTTTATTATATTTTATTTTATTTTTTATTTCATACATTTGATTTTGTGATGTGATTTGAGCGCAGGTGCAACCCAACAGGCCCCAAACGTTCCTGGCAGCAAGTAAAAATGAAATATAAAAATATAGTCCAAACAGGTAAGGTGTAATTGTATTATGAGCCATAGTGCTTGGTCTGTTTGTCCGATGTAAATCAATTGCAGTTAGAGGCTACATTAATTTCCCCTCTGTAAGCACTTATTGAAATTATCTGAGCACATTACAAGTACATATTTGCTTACTCTGTATGCTCAAATGTGACCCGTTATAGCCAACAGAAAAAAAGCGGAGGCCCGAAAAACAGGTGGGGGTCCTCCACCACCACCACTCACAGAGGCTGAGCAGTTGGCTTCCACATTTGTGATAATGTTGGCAGCATCACATATGATCTTCACAGTGCAGAGAACACAAATTAGCATCCATTACTATAATGAAATAATTTGTTAGTTTGAAATGCTACAGGGAACTATGTACCTGTACATTAATGCTGTGGAAAGACTTCCTGTTCACATAGTCTCCTTCATTTACTGAAGGAGCAATGATTGGAATGTGAGTGCCATCTATACAGCCAATCACACCTGGGAACCGTGAGAATAAATGTAAAATTTAAGTAGTAGTTCAAGTATCACCATATAATGAATTAAGTGTTCTTCATCCTGATACCTGCAATTTTGTGGAATCCCTCTTTGATAAATCTTGTGGGTCTATGACCGGGGAAAACCACAAACGTGTACAGGAGACGTTTCAGTGCAACTGTAACATTCCTGACTGCCCGACAGACGGTAGCCTTGGAAACGTGCTCAGCGTCACCAATATTATACAGAAAGCTCCCGTTTGCAAAAAACCGAAGTGCAATACAAATAATATGTACAGAACTGAGAGAATGTCGGCGATGTGTCACATGAGCAATATTAGGCCTGAGGATGTTATCCAAATCAATTATAGATTGTGCTGAAAAACGGTAACGTTCACACAGGAAATCAGGAAATGATAAAATTTCCAAACGCGCTCTAATCACTCTCTCCCGGCGGAGAGCTCTGCGGAGAATTTGGGCTTCACGATCTACTGGCTCTTCAAGGAAGGAGCACGCCATGTCTGACACTTCCTACAGTCAGGTTTCCGACAAAGAGGCGGAGAAAGTTAGGGTTAGTTGAAGTAAACCTGCTAGGGGGCAGGTTAGCTTCACGGAGTGTGTTGTTATAGTAACTCGCTCAGAATTAATCTGAACTCGCTTTGTGAAACCGAAAACCCAGAGTTTTCGTTAACTCAGGGTATACTTACTCAGATTTTGCTCTAAACCGGCTTCCTGAAATAGGGCCCAGGCCTCCTTCTGTCGTCTACAGCTCGTCCAAAATGCAGCTGCTAACTGGAGCACGTAACTGCAGTTTTAGCCTCTACACTGGCTCCCTGTTTCTCACAGGATCCAATTTAAACTCTTACTTTTGTTTTTAAGGCACTTACCAGCCGAGCCGCCTCTCACTCGTCTGAGCTCCTGTTTATTTATGCTCCAGAGTTCAAAACAAATGCTATTGATTCCACGGACCAAACCTCAGTCTCGTGGTGACAGAGCCTTCTGTGTGGCAGGTCCCACACTTTGGAATAATCTTTATGGGATCAGATCTGCACAAACTCTAACAGTTTAAATCATTACTAAAGACACATGTTTATGCTCTGCCTTTTAACACACTTTGACCTAAATATTTTGGTTTTGACAGCCTTGGTTGTTATTTTAGTTGTTTTTATTGACTTATTTCATCTACTTGTTTGTTTGTTTCTTTCTATATTTTACTACATCATTGTTTTATTTTTTTGTTTTGTTTTGTTTTAGTGGCATTTTACACTTTGAAGCACTTTGTGCAACATGGACTGTTTGGAAATGTGTTGTATAAATAAACTTGTCCTTGACCTGGGCCCTGTTTCAGGAAGCCGGTTTAGAAAACTCAGAGTGAAAAACGATACGCAGGGTTGAGTAATCCCGAACTGTCCAACTCGGAATATTCCGTTTCAGAAAGGCTGATAACAATTAGTTCAGTCAACGCGGAGTTGCTTTAACCCCAAGTGAAGCGCGCGGACGAGGATACATAAAGCCCTGATAAGCGGAGCACAGATTAAGCGAGTCACCATGGAGACGGAGGGAAAGAAGGCGTGATCAATGTATTTTACAGCGCTTGAGGCCGAAATTCTGATGGCAGCATATGCCGATAACACGCAAATTCCGCGGAAAAAAGTAACACAGCCACAGCTGCGAAAGACAGGGAGCATGCATGGCAAAACATAGCCGACAGAGTCAATGCGTGAGTGTTAATATAAACATCGATCTAGGGATTTCCACCCATTTAACACGTTATTTTATCATATGTTATTTTATTTGTTATTTTATACATTTTATTTTGTGATGTGAGCGCAGGTGCAACCCAACAGGCCCCAAACGTTCCTGGCAGCAAGTAAAAATGAAATATAAAAATATAGTCCAAACAGGTAAGGTGTAATTGTATTATGAGCCATAGTGCTTGGTCTGTTTGTCCCATGTAAATCAATTGCAGTTAGAGGCTACATTAATTCTCCTTCTGTAAGCACTTATTGAAATTATCTGAGCACATTACAAGTACATATTTGCTTACTCTGTATGCTCAAATGTGGCCCGTTATAGCCAACAGAAAAAAAGCGGAGGCCCGAAAAACAGGTGGGGGTCCTCCACCACCACCACTCACAGAGGCTGAGCAGTTGGCCCTCAGCCAAAACAGTGGGCGCCCTGTGGCTGAAGGCATCTCTGCGGGGACATCCTCTGAGTCAATAACCCCGCAAGACACAAGTGCCTACATAAGGGGTAAATTCAAAATAATACATGATGTGCATACATCCTTTCTTCACAGTCACCTTTGCAGTGCGACACATTCATTTGATAAACTCTTTACCATAATGGATTATTTTGTAGTGAAGTTATTTTCCGACTGATCTTGCCTTCCCTCAGTCTTGGTTGTCTTTGAGAGCATAATGACAATGAAGTGTAAGGTGATTGGTATGTTTGTTAATTGCCATTTGGTCCCTTGTAAGTTATAAGTGACCTGTATAAACCTCATATACTATCAGTTGATGGTGGTGGTGTACTGCATCTGGTGCAGCCTCCTGTTGAGCCAGACCAACATGCAGTTGTGAGTAATACTCCACAGATTATATGAGTGTACAGTAGAACAGCAATGTTGTTTATTTCTTTACTACAGGAAAATAATGAAGAAACATTGACAGCTGTTACAGAGGAGGAAGCAACAGAGACACTTTATGAGGTTTACATCTTTTAATACTTTGTGTACAGGAAATACAGGCGACCAATAAAGCCAGTTGAACAAAAAATCTGTTTATTCTTCTTTCAACATGTTGAGGTGATGGGTCAAAAGAAATGATTGTGACATATGGTGTCTCTGACTGCACTTCCATCTTGTATGTCCGTGGGAGGGTCAGGATGTTCATGGTTTGGATCACTGCTGATGTTTGGTTCAGAAGGACAGTGTTCTCCTCTAATTGTGGCAATGTTGTGAAGAATCACACATGCCACAATAATATCACATGCCCTTTCTGGGGTGACCCTGAGTCTTTGCAGGCACTGGAACCGGGCCTTAAGCATTCCGATAGTCATTTCAATTCTGGCTCTTGTCCTGCAATTAGCCAGATTATATCGCTGCTGTGGGCCCGGTTCAGGGTCAGGGTAAGGGGTAAGCAAATAGGGTAAACATGGATACCCCCTATCACCAAGCAAGTAGCCAGTGAACTCTCCTAAGACAGAAGGATACACTTCAGTTCAAATGTCCCTGAAGCAATTGGTCTTTATATATTTTAAAGTATTCTCAACTCACCATGTCCAAATTTTGTGCTCAGTGTACATTCACGGAATATTTGTGAGTCATGGACAGAGCCTGGCCACTTGGCTTCCACATTTGTGATAATGTTGGCAGCATCATATATGATCTTCACAGTGCAGAGAACACAAATTAGCATCCATTACTATGATAAAATAATTTGTTAGTTTGAAATGCTACAGGGAACTATGTACCTGTACATTAATGCTGTGGAAAGACTTCCTGTTCACATAGTCTCCTTCATTTACTAAAGGAGCAATGACTGGAATGTGAGTGCCATCTGTACAGCCAATCACGCCTGGGAACCCTGAAAATAAATGTAAAATTTAAGTAGTAGTTCAAGTATCACCACACCATAAATTACGTTTTGGTCATCCTGATACCTGCAATTTTGTGGCATCCCTCTTTGATGAATCTTGTGGGTCTATGACCGGGGAACACCACAAACGTGTACAGGATACGTTTCAGTGCAACTGTAACAGTCCTGACTGCCCGACAGACGGTAGCCTTGGAAACGTGCTCAGCGTCACCAATATTATACAGAAAGCTCCCGTTTGCAAAAAACCGAAGTGCAATACAAATAATATGTACAGAACTGAGAGCATGTCCGCGATGTGTCACATGCGTAATATATGGCCTGAGGATGTTATTCAAATAACTTATAGATTGTGCTGAGAAACGGTAATCATCAGGAAATGATAAAATGTCCATACGCGCTCTAATCACTCTCTCCCGGCGGAGAGCTCTGCGGAGAATTTGGGCTTCACGATCTACTGGCTCTTCAAGGAAGGGACACGCCATGTCCGACACTTCCTACTGTCAGGTTTCCGACAAAGGGGCGGAGACAGTCAGGGTTAGTTGTAGTAAACCTGCTAGGGGGCAGGTTAGCTTCACGGCGTGTGTCGTCATAGTGACTCACTCAGGCTTCAGCTGAACTCGCTTTGTGAAACCGAAAACCCAGAGTTTTCGTTAACTCAGGGTATACTTACTCAGTTTTTCCACTAAACCGGCTTCCTGAAACAGGGCCCTGTACCTTTAATGAATGTCCATCTATTTGTGTAGAAACTGTCACGGCTGGCGGAATGAGCCGTGTGGTGTGGAGGAAAGGGAGGACCCAAAATGCAGCAGTGACTGATGATACGAGTGATGTTTATTTACAAAGTGACAATGGCAGAAACAGGCAGTGAGGCATGACAAAACGACTGAAGAAACCTAAACTGGGAGAACTAAATGACAAACCTGAGACCATACAAAAGGGGTGCGGGACACACACACACACAGGTAATCGGGTAATCGCACACAGGAGGGAAGTACAGCTGATCTGAATACACATGATGACTGGAGGACACAAGCTGAACACAATGACAACAGACACAGACTTTCAGAACAAAACAGGAAATCTAGAACCCGAACCGGACACAAGGGGGGAGGACACAGAATAACTAGAACAGAGGGAAATAATCACAAAACACAAAACGCTGGGTCAACGACCCAGGACCATGACAGAAACAGAGTAGAAATATTCTTTATTGTCCCTCATTGGGGAAATTGGCATGTTGTGAAGCGCTCCGACTGTTCCGGGAGAGCAGAAAAGTCCATTTACACAGAAGGAACGAATAAAGAACGAGAACGAACTGGGCAAACTTACAACATGAAAAAATGAATACTTATGAATAGCTTAGTCTGGGCCAAAGAAATGTGAAGCTTTTCTAAAGCGCTTAAAAGCAACAATAACTACTTACAGAAAATGGAAAAACTGCAAATACCAGCAGGATGTAAACAACTTATTGTGTTTGATGGTTATAAAGTCTAACAGGTACTGAGAGGAAGGACCTGCAGCGTGAGCGTCAGGCGTGGGGTGGAGACACTGCCCGACCCCCTGCACTGGGTTGACGGGGCATCCAAGGACAGAGCCGGCCTTCTTATCCAACCGCTTCCTCTCAGCTGTAGACGAGCTGCTGTTCCAACAGACAACACCACGAAGGTTAAAAAAAAAAAAAAAAAAAAAAAAAAAGGTCTTCAGGAGCGCCCACTGCAGTCCAAAGATCTCAGTATCCTCAGCAGGTAGAGTCCACTCAACACTTCCTGTAACGAGCATCAGTGTTTTACTCCAGTCCAGTTTGTTGTTCAGGTGAACACCCAGGTACTTATTAGAGTCCACTATCTCAGTGTCAGTTCCCGGGATGTTCCCCGGTGTGGGTGTGGTGGGTGTGCAGAAATCCACCGTCACTAATAAAGCACATTATCAAACAAACAGGCTCGTTATAAAAAGCTTCTGGTGATCTATGAAGTGAACAGCTGATAAATGTTAAAGTCATATAGCTGCTTGCTAACACAAACATGCAATCAGCCAATCGCAGAGCAGCAGCTCAGTGTCACTCCTGTAAGAACAGGAACTGAGGCTGAGGTTCACACAGGCTGTGTCCCAATCCAGCGACCGCACGCTTGAAGTACACGCACTTCGTGGACTACGTACGGCGCGTACTACGAAGTGCGGAAGTGAGAGGCTTGTGAAATGGGTCTGGCCTGCGTCGAGCTGCCTAGCAACCATGATACTAACAGCTGGAAACGTTTCATACAGCTTTGTGTGACAGAAATGAAGGAGAACAAAATGTTTTGTTGTTCGTTCATTTTTTTTATGACATCACTTTGATTAGTTGAGTATCTGAGGCTGAGACCACAGGACTGTGAAACATGATAGTTGGGCTTCATTTCTGTACTGAACAGTCATTTAAGATTAGTTAGTAAATAACAATTAGCTAATGTTGTTCATGAGACTAAAATCATCTCACTGTGGTAATGTAAATATAATATGGCCAATATTATAGTTATTGTCAGATTATTATGATATATTACAGCAGTGAACATGAACTCTGTGCCAAATACTGAGCTTCAGTAAAGATTCAAGTTGCAGTTATTTATATTTCCTGTCACCTTAAATCTTCACTCAAAGACACTCAAGTATCTTTGACAGTGTATCTATAGATGTATTATATATAAGAGACAAATGTCGTTCCTTCAGTATGCTGGCATTACTGAATTTGGCTCAATGCTTACATATATGTGTAAAAAGAAAATGTACGAGCTGTGATAACTGTGTCTGATAGAATGAAGAGTAGATTGATATATGAAATATTCCTTTATTGGGTGAGAAAATCAGACCATGTCATAACTGCTTTAAGTCATACAGAATAGATATCAGAGCCTTAAACAGGCTGACTTCTGCTAAATGGGTCAAACTGGGCAGAAAGTCTACAAACACATAACATCCTTATAGAATGTGATGTAACACTATAGATCAACTTACCTCAGAATATATAAAGCATATAAACAATTACAGCAATATGTATGTGAGGACTCAGGGCTGTGTGTCGGACAGGGTCGTCTGCAGCACGCGGGCCCCACAGGGAACGGTTCTGGCACCGTTCCTCTTCACCATCTACACTGCAGACTTCTCCCACAACTCCACCCAGTGCTTCCTGCAGAAGTTCTCTGACGACTCTGCAATGATGGTCCACTCCAGAGTTCTCCAGCTTGTCCTTCAGGACCATGGGAAGAATGGTGTTGAAGGCACTGGAGAAATCAAAGAACATGATTCTCACAGTGCTCCCAGCGGTCTCGAGGTGAGAGAGGGAACGCTGCATGAGGTGAATGACAAGTTTAATGTTCAGAAACCTAAAGTATGTATCAGCAGCAGAATGGAGCTAAAATAAATGTTTGTTTCAGTTCTATGAAGCTTTGAGTATTTTGGATTAGTAGCACTGCTGTGTTTGTTGCATGCGGAGAGTTCCGCCGTTTAAATAATGCCACGGAGAATGACCGTTACCCCATCCCCCACATTCAGGATTTTTCTGCCAATCTCGCCGGAATGTCGATTTTTTCTAAAATTGACTTGGTGCGGGGGTATCACCAGGTTCCCGTGCGCGCCGAAGACGTTCCTAAAACCGCTGTCATTACCCCCTTCGGCTTGTTCGAGTTTTTGCGCATGCCGTTTGGCCTGAAAGGTGCCGTCCAGACCTTTCAGCGGCTGATGGACTCCGTTTTGCGTGGGCTGCCATTCGTTTTTGTTTATCTGGACGATATATTGGTGGCCAGCTGCTCAGTGAGCCAGCACGAGTCCCATCTGCGCCAGGTTTTCCAGCGTTTGGCAGCGCACGGCCTGATCATCAACCCTTCCAAGTGCCAGTTTGGGTTGCCTGTTCTGGATTTCCTCGGGCACCGCATTTCCGCTGAAGGTGTGGTTCCGTTGCCCGACAGAGTCCAGGCTGTTTCGGCTTTTCCGCGTCCCACGTCGGTTAAAGCGTTGCAGGAGTTCTTGGGGATGATAAATTTTTACAGCCGCTTTCTCCCCAGAGCTACCCACCTGCTACAGCCACTCTATGCTGCCTTGAAAGGTAAAACAGTCAAAGATCCGGTTGACTGGCTGCCGGAACACGTCTGTGCGTTTTCCGCAGCCAAGTCTGCGCTGGCTGACGCCGCCCTGCTGGCCCACCCGCTTCCGTCGGCGGAGATCGCGTTGACCACCGACGCCTCTGACGTGGCAGTGGGTGGGGTGTTGGAACAGCGGGTTTCAGATCTCTGGCAACCGCTCGCCTTTTTCAGTCGTACGCTCCGGGATGCTGAACGCAAGTACAGTGTTTTTGACAGGGAATTGCTGGCCCTGCACCTCGCGACACGACATTTTCATTTTTTCCTTGAGGGTCGCAACTTTACTGCGTACGTTGACCACAAACCTTTGACGTTTGCGATGTCCAAGGTCTCTGACCCATGGAGCGCACGCCAGCAGCGCCAGTTGGCGGCCTTTTCAGAGTTTACCACAGACATTCAGCATGTGGCTGGTAAGTCCAATCACGTCGCTGACTGTCTCTCACGTGTGTTGGTTTCTCCGGTGTATGTCGGCATTGACTACGCTGCCATGGCCGCCGAGCAACGTGCTGACCCGGACGTCCTTGCCCTTCAGTCAACAAAAACGGGCCTCGTGCTGGAGGACACCCCGGTGTGGGACGGCGGTCCGCACCTTCTTTGCGACGTTTCCACCGGCCACCCCTGCCCGGTGGTTCCCCTTTCGTGGCGTCGTCGTGTTTTTGACTTGGTGCATGCCCTCTCTCATCCCGGCGCCCGGGCTTCGGTCAAGCTGGTCAGCGTCAGGTTTGTTTGGCCGGGTCTTCGCAAGACGGTGAAAGAATGGGCGGCGGTTTGTTCAGTTCAGCCGTTCCAGCCGTTTGCTTAAGCCCCGGGTCCTGGACTAGTTCTGCTGGGTGTTCGGGGGGGGGGGGGGGGGGGCGCATGTGTGGTGGACCACTAGAGGGCTCCACTCACACCCAGTGTATAGGAAGTATGTCCCTGTGTTTTGTGGCGCGATATGCGCAGTTGATGTTGGAGACGAATAAAGAAGGAGTGAGAACTGAGAGCTCTGTGTCGTTGATGCTTACCTCCACAAGCTCAGTATTTGACACAGAGTTCAGGCTCACTGCTGTAATATATCATAATAATCTGACAATAACTATAATATTGGCCATATTATATTTACATTACCACAGTGAGATGACTTTAGTCTCATGAACAACATTAGCTAATTGTTATTTACTAGCTAATCTTAAATGACTGTTCAGCACAGGAATGAAGCCCAACAATCATGTTTTACAGTCCTGTGGTCTCAGCCTCAGATACTCAACTAATCAAAGTGATGTCATAAAACATGAACGAACAACAAAACATTTTGTTCTCCTTCATTTCTGTCACACCAGCTGTTAGTATCATGGTTGCTAGGCAACCTGGCCAGCGCGACGAAGGCCAGACCCATTTCCGCGAAGTGCGCGTACTAGGAAGCGCTGCGGTCGCTGGATTGGGACACAGCCTGCCTGCCCATCTCATCCTCTGATGTGTCAAAGCTCAGATGGCCCCCTCAGTCACGGATCTCAGCCCAGCAGGATGTGGAGGAACGGGAGAGCCGTATTATTGATGCGGCAGCTCTCTGATGATGTCTGCAAGCAATGTTTCTACCAGTTTCTGGTGCAGGACACACCCGTTCTCTTTAACGGCGCAGCGACCCATTTGGGATCCCCTTTCCGGCGTATTGCTCGCGCTTCATAAGCTCGCATGCTTGGTGGGACGTCACCCTTTAACTGAGTTTTTATTAAAAGGAAGTGAAATTCTCCATCAGTAATAATAAAAGGTGTTTCTTTACCAAAGAATTTTCTCAGGTGGACCCGGGCGTCTGGTGGGAAGGAGAACCAATCAGCACGCAGGAAAAGAGAAGTTTGACTGCTTCCTAAATATGGGACGAGAGATGTTCATCTGACAGCTGGCACAGGCTGAGCAGTCATTAGCGCGGAGCTTAAACCACAGAGGGATTAACAGCCTTCTGCGTGTTAGTCTTCAGCATTTAAATAGACAGAAGAAGAAGACTTAAGATGAAC
Organism: Copadichromis virginalis; assembly: GCF_057382275.1. Classification (NCBI taxonomy): domain Eukaryota; kingdom Metazoa; phylum Chordata; class Actinopteri; order Cichliformes; family Cichlidae; genus Copadichromis; species Copadichromis virginalis. Next base: position 12,964,431 of record NC_140636.1, read on the forward strand.
TTCCTGCCGCGCACCGCACCTCAAAAATCAAACTTTACTGACTTTTCCATTACTGTCAGATCAGCTGGGCCAGTTAACATGAAAGGATCATTCTGTTTATTATTGATCATCTGATTAGGTCCTTCATTAGTAGTTTATATTGATTACAGCTGAGGAAACGGCTACTCAGACACAGAAAACATCTGGAAACTTCCAGCTGTTAACTCTTCACACACACACGTTTTGTTTTAGACGTCTTTAATAGCTGTTAATAATTAATAATCAATCAACCGGCTGCTGACATTTTACAAAGCATGTTTCTACAAGGTTAACTAAACACTTGCACTGTTTTCTCTGTCCATGACTGAGTGAACAATAAAGTTTGATGCAGTCAAACATGGCACCGGTCCTCTTCTTCAGTGTCGTGAAACCTGTCCTGTCTCCATGGTGCTCTGGAGGTTTGGATTTCTGGGGGGCGCTGTGAGGAGTCCCGGCTGCTGTAGTCTGGTTTCTAGCAGCAGCAGAAGCAGCAGCTGTGGGAAGTGCAGGGGTAAGAGGGGCGGAGCTTCAGCCGAGCCCACCTCCAGGTGAACCTCACAGATCCAGACTCTGCATTGAGGGTTCTCAGGCAAACTTCTTCTTTGTGGCCGTGAAACGCTCCATGTACTGAGGAGGAAACAGAGCGTCATCAGAAACCGCAGGAGGACTCGCAGCCTTGGACTCGATCTGGTCTCAGACCGCAGCACTGACCTGATCGTATCCCTCCAGGTCCCGGAGTTTCTTCACCTCAAACAGGTTTCCCTCCACCGAGAACAGGGACACCTGGGACTCGTTCAGGATGGACTGAGGGATGGAGGAGAGCTCCAGGCAGTTCTCCTCCAGGCGGAGGACCTTCAGACGGGGACAGCGGGAGACCTCCGCCGACACCACCGAGATCTGGACCGAGAATAGAGGACCGGGTTAGTACAGAGGAACAACACCAGACCCGGGCTGGGATTATCAGAACCTCCTTGGAAGTCTGTGGGATAGAAAGCTGTGGGAGACGTCATGGAGTGACCGATCAGTAATTATTGATAACTGATTGATTAAGCACCTTTGGAGAACTGTTGTTGTGGTGCTTTATAAGTAAAACTGATATTTAATACTGGGTGAATTGACAGCACAGGGTCAGCCCTTCCAGGCTTTCCTCCTGGTTCTGGTTCTTTGGTGGACTTACAGACCTGGTTCTGGTTGAGGTTGATCTCGATGACCTGCAGCTCGGACACCTCTGCAGGGACGTTCTGGATCTTGTTTCGGGACAGATCCAGCAAGTCCAGCTGCCTCAACGTTCCGAGTCCGGAGGGGAACTCTGAAATCTGGTTCCCGGCCAGGCTGAGGGTCCGCAGGGCTTTGAGCTGGCCCAGAGTGGGGGGCAGCTGCTGGATCCGGTTTCCATTCAGACTCAGGGTCTCCAGCTTCTTCAGCTTCCCGATCTCAGAGGGAATCCCAGCTGAAAACAGAACCACAACACAACCGGGTCTCACAGGTCTGAGCATCGGGGTGGATCCGGTTTGTTCTGCAGCTAAACCGGATCTAAAGACATACAATCTGGGGATTTTTAAGTCGTTCCAACCCTAAATTAAACTAAAAAAAGCATCCAAAGAGAACAAATCAAATGCTGAAACAATAATGTGGTTGCTTTTTGCTTAGCTTTAAAACACAGGTGTAAAGGTATAACTGCTGCGGGTCGAACACTCACCGAGCCGGTTAGAGTTCAGCGTCAGACTCTTGAGCTGGGGGAAGTTTCCGATGGTGGCAGAAAGGACCTCTATCTTGTTCCCGGACAGATCCACCGTCCTCAGGTTGGCCGTGAGCCTCTGCAGCTCCTCTGGAAACTGAAAGCAGACCGAGACCAGGACAGGCAACTCAGGACAAGCGGGACAGGCGACTCGGGACGCTGTCTGTTTTGTATAGGTTAAGCTTGGTATGATCAGGCCCTGGGGTGTCACACTCTAATGGTGGCGAGTGTAGGGCTGCTCGATTATGGCAAAAATGATAATCGCGATTATTTTCACTGAAATTGAGATCTCGATTATTTGACGATATTTATTTAACAATAACAATGTATTGAATAATGACTTTAAAGATTGTCAAAAAATAATATAAAATAGTGTGCAAATACTGATAACAGTGCAAATGTTTGCAATATAAAAAATGAATGAAAAATGTAAACATCTATGTTTAGTGAACTTTGCAGTGTTGCTCTGTGGTGCAGCTACTACACCATAGCAAAGTTTACACACTGTGTCTACTTGATCCACGTCTGACTCCGCGAACCCATAATGTTTCCACACCACTGAAGTTTTCTTTACCTCTCTTTTCAACCAACGGCAGTCACTCTCCTCTCCAAATAACTTCTGCTTAGCTTTCCGAGCTTCCCTCAGGTCCTCTTAATTGTTGTGAGGCGTGTTCGAAATGCAGAGAGGTGCGCTCGATTTGCCACACGGAGCAGCGCAAGAGTAAAGCACGAGGGAGGGGCTAATAATCGGCTCAGTCATTTTTAATGATCGTTGAAAGCCCAGATCGTAATCGTGATTAAAATTCGATTAATTGAGCAGCCCTAGGCGAGTGTACGCCTACATGCTGCAGCTCTGAGCTCTCCAGTTCTGTGTGGTTTTTTTTTTTTGTCATTTTGTGTTTTTTGCTTTGTGATTTAGACAAAAACAAATGAGGAGGTGCCAGATAGCGATCCACAAGATGGACGAAATCGAACCGCAGCTGGCCACCAACAGACTTGTCTGAAACTGCTGTGTATCGATCATAACGGAAACACGGCTCCTGATGCTACCATCTAGCTACTGGACTGGACTCTCCATCATCAGGACCACATAAAGAGTCAGGAAAGAACCGAGCGGAGGACTCTGCATCGTCACACATAACAACTGGTGGACACACAGCTGAGTCCTCGACAGCTTCAGTTGCCCGGACTTATCCTCTGTCAAGTCGGCTGCAGAGCTTTTACAATAGTACACATAGCTCCTGTTGCTAAGGTCAGCATGGCTCTAAGCTGCACAGTACCAACGGATGCAGATACATCCGGATCGGGCCGTCATCATTGCTGGTGATTTTAACAACTGTTTAAAGACGGTTCCTGACTTCTCACAGTAGGTGGAAAGTGCCACCAAAGGGAAAAACACAGCAGGCCATCATCTTCTGACCATGTGGACAGGATCCAGGATTCCTGACTCCCAGGAACCCACACAGGAGCATCTCCTGGACTGCCCACACCACCACCACGGTGAAGAAAGCTCAGCAGGCGAAACAGGTTACAGTCGAATCCTTCAACCACTCCGCCATAGAAGGCCTGCTGTCATATTGTATCACAAGCTCCTCATACACGCACAAAAATAGACTCCAACGCATCATAAAGACTGCACAAAAAAGTTACAGACCCAGCTCCCACCCCTTCAGCAAATCGCAGATAAACACCATCTGGGCAGGTGTAGAAAAGGTGATCACCTGCTGATTTATTCGTTTTTATACATGTGTGAACACGTTTCTGTGTGTGTTTGTTCTGCATCCCGGCGATACCACTCCAGTTTCATGCAATGACAGTAAAGGCTCTGAACTGAAAGGAGAACTGTCCAATCACAGGCTGCCCGGACTGAGACGTCTGACGCGTCAAACGGGTGTTTAAATCTTTCTGTGCATGTGTGAGTCAACTCACCTCCTGCAGACCTTTCCCCGTCAGCTGAAACACTCCCGTCTTCTGGGAGGTTTCAAGGTGAGACTTCAGCGCGCTGTTCCCCATCTGCACCCGCAGCCAGGTACCAGCCCTCCACTTGCAGGGCCACCCGAAGTCCTTCCAGACAGGCTGATGGATCAGCTGACAGCCGTATCAGCGCTCCTCCTCGTCAGCAGGTATTGATGAGATCAGACAGTGAATCCCTGCAGGTGAACAGTCTCTCAGGTGTCCTCGCTCACAGACCTGTGAACATGTTTGTGTTTATTTATTTTTATTTTTTTGCCTTAGATACCGAAATAGTATTTTAATTTACATCCGAGTCATAAAGAGAGAATATTTACAACTATAGAAGCAATTGAAACAATCACATAATCCGAAATAAGAAAAACAAACAAAACCAACAAACCTACAAACAAAAAAAAACAAAAAAAAAAACCCAAAAAACCGGATGTGTTGGTAGGGGGTGATCCTATAAATATATACTCTCATACATCACAGTTATTGGTTTGTAAAAATAAAATCTGGCCTATGAGGCGTGATATATTTGACCCAGTTTTCCCAGTATGATGTAAATTTCTCCAGCTTGTGGTTAACAGAAGCTGTTATCTTTTCCATGTTATAGATTTCCATTGTGAATGTTTGTGTTTATTAGTGAGATTTGAACAGAGGCAGCGTGCAGATGTTTCACTCTGAAACTGAAGACTGAAGAACAAAGTGAATATTCAGAGAAAAGCTCTGCATGGGCTGCTGCTGAGCTCACAGACGTGCTTTGTCTCCACGTCCCGCAGCATCATGCCAACGTAAGGCTCCGAGTTTGGCTTGAAAACCCTGATTCTTTTCTCTAAGCGACCCGTCCTGACCTGAGCTGAGGGAAACAGTATCAATATCCACCTGTGCTGGGCGGCGTAGGATTTAAACTTTTTCCCATGTTGATGCACAGATGAACAGATCAAACACTCCCTGTGGATTAAAGGTGTTTTATAACAGAGAAGGCCTGCAATAACTCATTCACGTTAAAAATCCTCAGCTAACTAACATACAAACCATTAGCATCGTTAATAACTGCACTTCACCAAGCACCACGCTGACTCTGGCAGGCAGGCTTCCCTAAATTTACAACATTAATCTTCTAAATTTGCCGCTTTATCCCAATTTGACCATCAGTGGTCCTGACCCAGCTTTGTCAATAATGAGTGTGAGGGAAGAAACCGGACTTATCATTGGCTTTCTACAGCACACCCCAGTAATGTGTAAAATGCATTAGTGTTGAAGCCTGAGCTCAGTAAACGCACTTGTGGGAAAACCTCCTCTGTAGTGTTAAACACACCTGGAGTTCTCCACGGTCACCACAGGGGCCGCCAAATCCCCCAAACTGAGGCGTTCCAGATCAATGCTGTGGCAGCAGAGAGGGGCTTCAGCTTTAAGGTGGACTTTAAGAGGTATTTAAGGTGGTCAATTTCTTGCAGCGGGGCAACCTGATGCACACCCACACTCACACACCTGTCTCTCTAAAGCAGGCTAACGCTCACCCTTCAGCTGTCACAGGAGGTAAAGGTGAGTCACGTGTTCACCTGAGACCTGAGAGGTGACACACTCACCGTCAGCAGCCTAATCGGCCCCAGTCTCTCCTCACTGTAAACACACTGTAAACATTGATGCCACCGCCACCCTGCTAACAGTTGAGATAACCGGAAACGGCTCTGTTTACATACCGACACAATGTCGCCCTTTGACCCCAGTGTGCAAGTGTCGCGTGTCCAGGTGCTGTGCTTAAATTTATCCGATAAAAGGACAAAAAATAAAGATCAGTAGAAAAGTGAAGCTCGGAAGCCGCCCTGACTCTGCGCTCCTGCTTCTTCTTCTTCTTCTTCTCTAATGAAAGTCCCGCTCAGGGCTGCAACGCCGCCACCTGGTGACAGACGTCACTGAAATCCTGAACGACTTTCTTCTTGTCATGTGACCTCAGCAGGGTGTGACGTCAGATTTTGGTCCAGGATTAGGCAGAAAGACACGTTAGTTATTTTGAAACTAAAGGAAAAAAAATATGTGCCATTGTCAATCTTTATATCTTGTTAGGGAAATTCCATATACATAAATGTAAATTTCAAAACTCAACCCCATCATTTAATTTGTTTTTGATTGAAATTGAATATTATTTAAAATCTCTTAAATTAACTTCCAATAAAAAAGGTTTATCATTGATTGAAATTCATTCAGAAATGTTTAACAAATGAGCTGTCACGACTTTCAAGTACTAAATTATGAAGTCTGTCACATCCCCCCCCCCCCTTTTTTCCCCTTTATTTATTTGTCCTTCTTATTTCATTGTACTGTATATTGTTACTTTTATTTGCCTTGTATGTCTACTGTTCACGCTGAACTGGAATGACTGGCTGTTCACTTTGTAATTTCAATAAAGTTTGAGAAAAAAAAAGATCTCTCTGGATCCTGAGGGGTCGCTGTTGCGGTCAGCAGCCGCCAAACGTTTTCGCTGAAGAAGAGAAACAGCAAAAACAAACGGTCGGGCGGGCAGCGGTGAGGTTCGGTTCTTCGGTTTTAACGGTAAGAAAAAGCTGGTAACCGACACTAGACTGTGTTTAACCGACCGCCAGAGGCAGCTGAACGGTGCCGGTGTGTCCGTTAAAAAAAGCCTTTTAAAGCTGCTTCAAAGTCCGTTTAAAAATGTGGAGATTTAGTTTGATGGCGCTTGCCTTCACACGCAGAGCTGTGAGCTGGAACCCAACAGGGTTCTGGTTCGGATAGATCCGGTTTCAGGTTTGAACACCTGGTCCAGGTGAATATCAGAGTCTGAGGCTGGTGTGGTTCAGGTGACGTTCCTGTCTTTCAGATGCATCAGTGGGATTTGTCTCCGTTCTCCGTGACTCCAGCTGCCAGCCTGCTTTCTAAGTGTGTCTCCGTGGGAGCGCTGTCTCAGGTAAGGACACGAACAAGTGTTTAGGAGGCTGAGGCGGTCTGTCAGAGCAGCTTTACACTAGGGCTGCACGATTTTTTGGCTTAGAATTGAGATCACGATTCTCTTTTCCAGTATAAATATTTATTGCACTTATTAACTGCACATCAACTTCGTAACAGTTGAGACCGAACATAAAAACAATAAATAAACATAAAAACAACAAATGTCTCACGTTTTGTTGTCGCTAAATGTTGTACTGCTTGAAATTCCGTCTCCACCGTTGCTCGACACTGCGTGTATAGAGCAGGTAGTGCAACAATAGAAAAATAGTTGCGGGACGGCACTGTGTAGCGTTTTTCTAGGGTGTTGATCATTTTCCTAAATCCCTCGTTTTGCACAGTGTTGATGGGAGCCATATCTTTGGTCAGGTCATAAGTAATAGCCTCCGTAATTTCTTTGTGCCTGCGGGAGTTCGACGGGTATAGGGAAGCGCTGTATAAGGTTCCCGTTATTGATGTTTGGGTGGTTGACCGGTGTTCCAGATCTACTGGCGTTTAGATCAACTGGCGTTGGTCGAACAGATGTGTGGCAGTCTTGCGTTTCAGGAGCTGCTACCGACAAACCAGCAAAAAAAAACGCCAAATGTGTCATCTGTGACACTTGTGAGGTTGTCTCAAACACACTCCGTCAGTCTTGATGCTGTTGAACAACAAAATGTATAAAAATGTGGCGAGTTTACCTGGTGATATCCTCGTGCGCGACGCGATCGCGAAAACAGCAAACAAGTAACACCACGCCGATGTTGTTCACAGGACAGCAAGAGTAAACGATCGGGAGACTGTTGTCGTCGTTATCGTTCCCCTCGCACGGTTTATTTCTCCGAATTCAGCGTTTTTGCTTCACAACTAAAGCGAGCAGTTTACTTTGTGCACTAACATGGAGTCGAGTCAACCAGCGCCACCTCTGGCCAAGTGCCACAGCCTACAGCCAGATCAACCTGTGACACACATCTGCACCACGTTTGAATCAGTGTCATGCACATTTGTACCTTTCAATTGTGTCTGTTTGTGCGTCATGCAAATAAACCTTTGAAAAGAATGAAATGATATCATATATTCCTTATTGGCCTACATTTGTACAAAATTCCAAATTATATACACAAAGTCATAGAAATCACCACTCCAATTGGTCATCATGATTTTGATATTCTCTTTTTCCATAACAATGAAATACGCCTTGGACAAATATGACACATCAATATTTCATTAGTGTTGTAACATCACATCCTGTAAGCATCGTTTGTCTGTGTCTGTTCCCTGGAAATTAATATTTCCAGCCAATATAGGCAATCCATCAACATGGCTGGAGTTATATACAGTCTGTATAAGTGTGGTTAATCTAATGAACATTTGTAAGGAGATGGCAGTTACTGTGAATTCACAGCAGTTACACAGTGATTAGTAATAAACAGAGCCAGTGAGAGTGAGTGGATTTAAGAAAGTCAGTGACTCAGGTGTGTTGCTTGGTTTGTCATCTGTTTGTGAGACTGGAGGAGACGTAGAAATCCTTTGTTTTAAATCTTAGTTAGGAAGATTCCTGTTTGAAAACAAGCACTTTCTGTGAGGAATGCAAGAAGCACATCTGCAGAAAGCACATTTTGTCCAGCATGTGGACAAAATTGAAAATGTTGAGCATTGAAAAACTGAGAACGTTGGGCAAGTTCAAAATACGTGTTTGTAAGAACGAAAAACCAAATTGTTCCTACAATAGTTATGGAAAGTCTAACTGTTGTATGTCTGTGTTCTACATGTTTATCTGATGGGAAAAAAAGTTGCTATTGTTTTATTGCAGTTTTTGGATAATTCTGAGTGGATTTACACAGTATGGATCTAAATGACCTGCAACAAAATCAATGTCAATTGTTTGTTCTTCAACATAATACAAGGGTTAATTTCCAAAACTTGCTTATGATCTTCAATTTGTAGCAGATCCACTATCACACAGCAGCTGGAGCAGTCTCCAATGGAGGTCAGTCCACTACTACCATAGCCCACTACTAGATTAACTTGTGACACATCTGCACCTGCTGCTATGATCACATTGAGTAGAGGCTGAGTGGCTGCACTTACCCCTGGTACATCCAAATCTGCCCACAAACATGTTGAAAGATGCAATGGCAGCAATGTGGATTGTCAACACTAAAAACAATCAGTAAGCAAAGACAACAGGGATCACTTTTTTCTGTTTATTTAGCACCCACAACATTTGTCCACAACACTGTGTGGTACCACTTTCCACAGAAGGTGCATTCAATCTGCAAGATTGAATGAGATTGTCAGGGTCATTGTCTGACTGTTTATTACTAATCACCTGCAGTACATTCACAGTAACTGCCATCTCCTTACAAATGTTTATTAGATTAACCACACTTATACAGACTGTATATAACAACCAACTCTGAAATGTTCGTTTGCAGAGGGAAGACACAGGCAGACTATGCTAACGACATGTGATGTTACAACACTAATGAAATATTGATGTGTCATATTTGTCCAAGGTGTATTTCATTGTTATGGAAAAAGAGAATATCAAAATCATGATGACCAATTGGAGTGGTGATTTCTATGACTTTGTGTATATAATTTGGGATTTTGAACAAATGTAGGCCAATAAGGAATATGTGATATCATTTCATTCTTTTCAAAGGTTTATTTGCATGACGCACAAACAGACACAATTGAAAGGTACAAATGTGCATGACACGAATTCAAACGTGGTGCAGATGTGTGTCACAGGTTGATCTGGCTGTAGGCTGTGGCACTTGGCCAGAGGTGGCGCTGGTTGACCCGACTCCATGTTAGTGCACAAAGTAAACTGCTCGCTTTAGTTGTGAAGCAAAAACGCTGAATTCGGAGAAATAAACCGTGCGAGGGGAACGATGACGACGACAAGAGTCTCCCGATCGTTTACTCTTGCTGTCCTGTGAACAACATCGGCGTGGTGTTACTTGTTTGCTGTTTTTGCGATCGCGTCGCGCATGAGGATATCACCAGGTAAACTCGCCACATTTTTATACATTTTGTTGTTCAACAGCATCAAGACTGACGGAGTGTGTTTGAGACAACCTCACAAGTGTCACAGATGACACATTTGGCGTTTTTTTTGCTGGTTTGTCGGTAGCAGCTCCTGAAACGCAAGACTGCCACACATCTGTTCGACCAACGCCAGTTGATCTAAACGCCAGTAGATCTGGAACACCGGGACGGATTTTCTCCTGTCACTCTCTCGTCATCCCTGACGTGCTCTCCGTTGTTTTTTCCCTGCTAATTTTAGCATCACACGGCACCGCTTCTGTATCACGTGGTATAAGGCTCCGCCCTTGTCATTTGTTGAGCAGGAAGAGTGAGCGCTTGTTTTCATGCAGATTACGTCCCGGATCAAAATGCGGTACAATCGTCGTCGTCTTTTTTTTTTGTTTTGTTTTTTTTAATCGTTGTCATTTGGAAATGAGATGCACATAAGTATGAATCGAGATCGCGATTTTCTAACGATTAATCGTGCAGCCCTACTTTACACGGTTCAGAGGTGTCTGAGGACAGGTTCAGATCTGAGTGAGAGTTGACCTGTGTGATCCGGTTCTGATCCAGACTAAAGCTTGTGAGTAAAATCTGAATCTGCTTCTGTCCCACCTGTCCTCAGGAGGAAATAGACTCCGCCTCCAGTGGTACAGGCCCCGTCTTTTCCTCTCATCTGCAGGAGGCTGAAGACCAAATCAGAATGCAGAAGCAGCTGGATGAGGTATGTGCATGCAGCTGTCTCGGGGATGTGCTGGGACGTTATGTCAGAGTGCAGAGCCCCGCCTGCTTCGATGCCTGAGCCGGATGTCGGCCAGATCGGATTTTTTAATTTTCTCAGGAGAAACGTTGTTTTGCTCTCCTGCCTGCAGCTCAGAGTGAATGATGTCATTCCTGAGGGATGACATCATCCGCTCTAAGCTGACTGCAGTCTGTCACGCTCTGTCACCGTGAGAGACAGCCTCTGATTTGGGCCTAGTGCTGATGATGAGCACAGTCGTCATGTTTTTAAAGGCAGACTAAGAACCTCCACGGAGCAGCTTCGTGGATCCTGGTGTCTCTGATTGGCTGCTCACGGCGCCTTCACTTTGTTGTTTTCCTTTTCTAGTCGTGGTTAGCTAATTAAACTTTGGATTGTGTATCTTCTGCATTTTCTGAAGAAACTGCAGTGTGGATGCTGATAGCTGAATGTTAAGTTAAAAATGTTAAATAAACTGAAAAATACAGAATTTTTCACCTGAAAACAAAAGTTCAGAACTGCTGAAAGCTGACGATCACAGAGAAGAAAAAGTTGAAAAGTAGCCGAACATGTTTAAAATGTGCATTTGAAAAAGCCGAGTAATGACAAAAGAAAATTTAGAGTCAGAAAACATCTGAACGAATGTTAAAAGTTAAAAAGTTTGAATCTGTTTGTTTTGAGAGTAAGTTGAATGAGAATTTGAAGATTCTCCCATTGAAATAGATTGTAAACTTTTGTTAAATAAAGTTGAATAATTAAACAAATATAAATGTTAAAGATGAGAAAAATACAAGTACACATGGTGGTTGAATGGTTTTTCTAAGTTGAGCGGCGTGAAGGAGATAGACGGCGAAAAACGTATGGAAGATGAAAAGTAGAAGAACAATACCGTGGATCCTTAATCAGCATCCACACTAATTACTAACTAGTCCCCTAACGCGCTGTAAGTCCCTCCTCTTGGCTTTGTAACTATTCCTACATTTCTGCAGCTTTCAGACTCATTCACAGGTTAATGAAACCAGTAGCTAGTTTTGTATCTTGTAACTAGTCCTGTGCATCACAGCGGGTCTATGCTAGCATCTCCACAGCAGCAGTATCGCTTTATTAATAGATTCCTGTTTTGTACGTTGGCGTGCTCGGTGTGTCATTTATGAACACGTCTCACCAAACGCTTCCCATTGCAGAAACTCTGATTTGAGCACTGACGTCTTAAGCGCGTCGACTGCGGGCGGTGACAGGTGTGCGCTCGCTGTGGGTCCGGTCAGGAGAATGAGATGCTGTTGTGTGAATGAAACAGCTTTACCTGCAGGAGCTGTGTTAAAAAGACAGTGACTGCACCGGGGCTAGAAGTCATGTGACTGTGTCAGCTAACGTAAAGGTGTTTGTTTCCTGTTTGCTTCCTGTTCGTGCAGATGCGGCTGCGGCTGGAGCTGCTGCAGGTCGACGAGCAAAGCGCCGATGTCGCCCACAGCTTCCACCTCGGTGAGTCCAGGTGACGTCATCATCACATTCGAGGGGTCGATGTTTTTAAACCAACCTTCACTCCAGACCTTATTCTGAGCCACGCCCCCTCTGATCAGGTGCTTTTGTGTCCTGCAGCTCAGAGGTTCCAGATGCTGCAGATGCTCGGGGATCATATGCAGGAACTGCTGAGAGAGCAGAACAGTCTGAGGCAGCGACTCATGAAGCCGCTGGCTTGCACCAACCTGCCCGTGCACGCTCACCTGCACAGGTAATGCCTGATGCTCAGTGTGATTAAAGTGGTCCTTGGCACTCTGTAACGGTCTGTGGTGTGTTTCAGGTTCATGGTGGAGTCCCTGAAGCTGATGATGGACTTCATTGAGACTCTGGAGGAGAAGCTAAGCGCTGCCGACAGCAGGACCGCAGCCAGAGACCGTCTCGCTCTGCTGGTCAGTCACACGAACTCACTGGTTTGGGGATGGCAGTAGGCCACGCGGTACGCAGACAAACTAAAGCCGTGTGCCACTGTTCATTTGATACACCTGAGAGAATCTGTGTGTACCAGACTCCATTCACAAAAACAGGAAATTTACCTGAGAGAACAGGTGAGCTAGTGTCACCCTGAGGTCTGAACTCATTAGTTTGGATCATCACAGTCGAATGCAAACGTTTGTTTTCTGTGAGCTAAAAACCGATGTTTTATGAATGGAGTCTGGTGGGTTTGACATCAGCAATGTGGGGTATTGTACAGAAATGGGTCAGAGACGGGAGGCGGGGCTTGACTGAAAAAACTCTTTGTGCGATGCAGCATCAAGCTTTATTGATAAAAACAAATTAGTATTGTTGACTGGGCTCATCTCTTGGCTCCGCCCTTGGCCACCTCCCTGTTCATGGTCATTTCCTGTCAGTCTCTCACACACTGAATAGCATCCTCCGATTGGCTGCAGAGTTCATCCCAGCTCAACTGTTACCTCTCTCTCTCTCTCTCAGGACTCCTCGCTCGCCCAGCTGCTGATCCAGGCCTCAGAGATGGAGACTTTGTCCAGTCAGATTCTTCAGTGGAAGTCAGTTGATGGATGCAACCTGGTGACCTCTGACCCCTAACCTTCATCATGTGTTGCACTTTGAATTTATTCTAGTAAACGTTTGCAATAAAATCTTTCACATTTTCCATATGCAGTTTCTGATTGGTTATTCAACACAGAAACAAGGTAACCTTTGACCTCTGCCTTGGTTTCAAAATGAGAGCTGAAACTCTGAGCATGCAGGAAGGTGTGGGAGGATCTGATCGGTTGTAACTGAAATGCATGTTTAAGCTGTGTGAGGTCATTGGGTGTGGGCATGTGATCTTCCTACCTAAAAACAAACAAACAAACAAAAAAAAACGTGAGGGGGCTGAAGTTTCTCAAAGAGCCTGCACTGATGCTGCATAGGTAAAAGTGGACAGGTGAGGCATTTGTGGTGCAGACAGGTGTGTTCAGAGGGCTGCACTGATGAAATCATGATGCAATGATGAGATCATGGAACAGGCTCAGGTGGTTATCCACAGAGCCCCGCCCCCTCCTGTACACGTTTTTAAGTGTGGTTTCTGTCCGTAGTGGGAGCTGCTCACAGATCAGCTGATTTAAACCTTTAACGTCCATGTGGCTCGGTGTTACGCGATGACGCCACTACAGCTGCATTCATTTTAATCAATTTTAAACTAAACCATTATGGAAAAACTTCTAATAGACAACAAATTAAAGGGAAATGAAACATCTGATGTTCTGAATAAAGTTGTTGTTTTTTTTTGTTTGTTTTTTTTAAATAAAGCCTGAGTGCTTCCGGTTGGGCTGGTGGAATGACGCGGTGTTTCCGGTGTTTTGGATAACGCGCCTGTGGTGGAGTCTTGGTCCTGCTGCCGTTTAACGAGCACACTCACGGACACGGTAAGACCCGCACCTCTCTCCGCTCCCGCGAGGCTCGGTTCTCCGTACCGGGCCCGCTGCCACGGCCGGAAGTACGTCTCTATCCGCGTGAGCGCACCGAGCTAACAGAGCTAATGCTAGCCGCTCGGTCCGTGCTAACTGTAAACAGCTGACGTGTTATTCGATAAACAGGCGATCGATCCGCGCGACTATCGATCACGTGATGAGGAGCTGATCGATGTTCTGATCAGTTCTGTGTGATCGGACAGGCCGAAGGGGTGAGAGGTACCGGTGAGGGCCCGGGGTCCCGCTCGGGTCATCCAGACCTCCACCTGAGTCCAGAGAGCCGACGTGAGGGGCCAAACGGGTCACCGAGAAGCTCCATGGAGGGGTTTCCTTTAATTTGTCACCTCCTGGCTCAAGCGTGAACATGTGTTCAGCTTCACATCTGATTGATCGGTGGCTCCAGGCAGCTCCTTTCAGATATCGGAACACAAAGAAAGGATCGACCGCAAAATCACAGATCGTGCGTCCGTGTACTGAACCAGGTGTGAGGACAGCCAGAGAGCTATGCAGGGGGCTGTTTTCCGCTCTTAGTGCCGGAGTCTCAGAGTTGCTGAGATGATGAAGCCCTCCATCAGCTGTTAGAAGCCATGAGACAGAAGCATTGATTGGACAGGCTGGGCAGCGTCCACGATGATGACATCTCGACCATCTCAAATTTAGCTGCAAATCTTGTGCTCCAGAGTTTGAACGTTTATGAGTGCTTCAAATATCAAAAACTTTCCAGGATGTTTTTAAAAACTTCCAGCAGGTTTCTTCACAACTGTCCTCACGGCTCATTCTCACCATCAGCATGAACAGCATCTGTAATCTGGGAGTTTGGCAGTTTCCAGATGTTTCTATAATTATCACTTAAAGCAGGGGTGTCAAACTGCAGGCCTCGAGGGCCGGTCTCCTGAAACTTTTCCATGTGTCCCTGCTGCAACACACCTGAATAACATTAGTAACAAGACTCTATAGAGCTGCATGCTGAGGTGGCAACCCCACCTCCACTCAAGTGAAGTAGTGCTTGGAAAAATGTACGTCTAAAAGTACTTTAAATGCATCGTGTTCATTCATGAGCGCCTGTCAGGTCTTGCTAATGACCTACTTGTGTCATTCAGGCGTGTTGCAGCAGGGACAGCGGCCCTGAGGACTGGAGTTCGACACCTGTGGCCTACAGCATTATTCTGTTAAATATGTGCATCATTTTCATTTTGAGAGCTGCTGCAGGAGTCTGAGGATTCACTTTAAATCATTTCATGCATTCAGATACATTTAACAAAATCCACAGCTCGTTCAGGGTGAGCGGGCGCAAAGGTCGAACTCAGAGCCAGTCTGAAGTGAGCAGAAACGATATGAACGAA